>NW_020954003.1:132869-151983 GCF_900497805.2 Vombatus ursinus
AGAGAGAGAGAGAGAGAGAGAGAGAGAGAGAGAGAGAGAGAGAGAGAACCTGTTAAGGAGGGAGGATAAGAGAAGGCTGAACAGGGGTGAGCCTTAAAGGAAGATAGGAATTCTGGAAGGAAGAAATGAAGAGGAAGTCTATGCTATAGACTATGTATTTTTAGACCTTAGAGCTGGAAGACAGAAGTTTTCAAATTTTTTGGTTTCAGGACCATTTATACTCTGAAAAATTATCAAGGAACCCCCTTGAAGAGTTTTTGTTTATGTGTATCATATCTATCAATATTTATTGCATTAGAAATGAAAATATCTTACTATTATGAAATAATTTTGACTTTGTGGACCTCCTGAAAGGGCCTTGGGGACCCCAAAAGGTCCTTGGGTCACCCCTTAAGAGGTATAAATCTATTCTGTGTATCCCCTTCATTTTACAGGTTAGGAGACAGACTACCAGTGTCCCAAAACATCTCTATCAATCTCAAGGCCACCCCTGATGAAGTACAGGAGATACATATACATGCATTTTCACTTAAGAGTCTGCTACATACAAGATGCTACCCTTTCTTTCCAAACCCTCCAGTTACCACTTTCAATTTGAAGTAATACATGCCTTGGAATTCCCGAGGAGCCTCATGTTTCTCCTGTTTAGTCCCACCATCCTCTGGACACAATTCAGTTCTGGTTCCCTTATTGTCAGAAGATTTGTGTCCCTCAGATCTGAAGTTCATCTAAAAGGAGAACATTGCCCGTTCAGAAGGAGGCATTAGACCCTACCTGGATAGCAATGAAGTCCTGGACCCAGAAGGCTGATATGTATAAGCTCACCTACTTACAAAGTACTCTGATTTTCAGTGTTCCAGTCAATCAATCAACATTAATTAGGCTCTTACTGTATGGAAAGCACTGTGCTAACTGATGAGAATACAAAGGGAGGTCAAAGCTGAGACAACATCAAATAGTTTATGTACATATGGGGTAAATGAGAGATAATCTTAGAGAGAAGACACTCCTTCCTACCCTGCTGACTGCCCAGTTAGGTAAGTGCCATTTGGATACACATTCCCTTAGGTGGATCATTTCCCCTAGAGAGAGGTTCATCTTTTACTAATTTTTCTACCTCACTCACCAGTGTGCCCACCTTATTCATAAAGAAGTGATATATAAACTACTAAAGTAAAATGAAAAATTAAATTATGAAACTTCTAATACTTTAAATAATTTATAATCTTATCAAGAATAACACTTCCTTTACTGACACATATCAGCAACCCCTTCACATGTTGGTAGATAGTTTCATGAATTGCTGTGGATGAAAAAAATTAATCCCTAGGTAGCCAAACCTTTATTGATGAGCCTCCCTGCACTTAGCTAATATGGTCCTTTGATAATGGTCACTCCAGGCCTAAACTCAAATGGTTCCTGTGAGATTTGCTAGAGATTAGGATCTGCTGGGATAACCTTAAGAGACCCTGTATCACTTCTGTAACATGATGAGCCATTGGAAACAGGCATTAATGGTTGTACTTTTAAAATAAATATATCTTAATTTTGATGCATTTCTGAATGTATCCCTTCCTTTCTTCCTCCTCTCATCAGAGAGATAGACTCTATAATAAAGATTAAAAAAGAAAGAGGGAAAAAATGTTCAGGACAACTAATCAGTAGACAAACTGGATCTGCCTATATATTTAATATTTCACATTTGTAGTTCCCCAACTCTTCAATGAAAGGAGGGAGGTGTATTTTCTTAACTCTTCTATGAGACCAGACTTAATCATTATAATTACATAGTATTCAGGTTTTTTGTTTTGTTTTTGTTTTTTCCATATTATTTTCTTGATTCAATACTACACTTTGCATCATTTAATGAATCTTCCCAGAATTTTTTTATGTTCTCCATTTCTTATGACTCAATAATATTCTCTTACATTCATATACCACAGTTTTGTTTGATCATTTGCTAAGGGATAGACACCTACTTTGTTTGTAGTTCTTTACTACCACAAATAATATCATAATAGCTTAACACTTAATGAGATTTAAAAGATATTGGTCTAGATTCTTGTATTCATTACTGACTGTTTTATAAATCCTTCAAATAATTATAGGTCATGGTTAATACATGGATAACCTCTATAGGAACTTTTTAAATGGCCTCAGGGGGATTGCTCATTGATTTATGAAATTGGACCTCCAAGGGACCTATAACTTGGTATACACATAGTGGAAGACTGTCTTTTGAGAATGTTATGGATATTTTGAATGTACTCAAACTACCATAGACTATTAGATCACAAAGAGGCATTAATTAGAGCACCCTCATTTTGCAGGTGAGTTGGACTTACTTGCCCATATCAAACAGATCTGGAATTAGGCTATGAATCTCATTACTTAAAGCTAAATTCCTTTTCTACTATATCACCGCAGATCTTAAATAATCTGAACCATACCTAAATATATCTGTACCGTTGGAGCTAGATTGGAGCTCAGACTTTGCTTTTTAGAGGAGGATACTGAATGTCTTGCCCTAGATCAGAATCTAGTTAAAAGCAGAGATGTTAGTACAATGCCATTGTGCTTTTTCAACATTTCAGCATGTGTGTGCTGAGAATTTCCTGGACTTATAAGCATATGACTATGTTTATAACATGAGTTTGAAATGTCTCCAGGAACATTAGTTGTCTGCAAGGATTGAAAAGCAGAGCTTTAACTTGGGGAGGGTAAATAGGGCTTGTTTCCAGAGCACCAAAATACAGAGGGTGCTCACAAGCCTTGGATACTCCTTTAGTGGCTAGAAGCACTTGAGCATAACACCAGGTAGCAAGAATCATTAATTAAAACAGGAGGGTACCAGATAAAGAGGTGATTTCTCTAACCCCAGCCTTCTTATGTGTAATTCACAAACTGATATAAGCACTTTCTCCAGGACCATCAGGTCCTGCTTAAGAAGGTGCCCATTTCAGTTGAATACTATGGCCCAATAGAGCCTTCATCAAGACTATGGATTTTGTCTACTCCGATACCAGGTAGCAATTATTGGATGAAATGAAACCTCCTCTGCACCTTTTATTCCTAACAAATCACACCAGATTAACAAAACCCATGACATTTGGAAACCTGAGTTCCAGATTGGTTATTAAAACTCCCTTGGGGGAATGGTGCCATCTGCTGGAAGGGGATAATCATTCCATGCAGAGTCACAAGAAAGAAAAGTGTCATAGAATGAACCTGACTAGCTAAAACTGGAAGGCCTTATTCTTAGCTCACTGTCATGTACCTTGACATCACAGTGAGAGGCAGCATGGAGGAGTAAGTAGAGATCTGTGCCAGGGGACCCAAGTTCATATACTGCTTCAGTCAGTTACTTATTAGCTTTGTAATCATAGGCAAATCATTTAACCCCTTTGAAGCTCAATTTCTCCATCGGTAAAATGGGAGTAGTAATACTTATACTGCCTACCCCAAAGAGTTGTAAGGAAACAAGGCAAACCTTATAGCACTACACAAATATGAACTGTTGTTGTCATACTAGCTCACAAAATGGCAAGACAATCATGGGGAGAAGGACCACCATCCAGAAAACCACTTCCTCAAACTGTTTCTAATTCTAACTAACTTCCTTGGTGCTACTCAGAACCTCAACCCTATTTCATATATTGTGCCATCCCCTCCCCACCTCATATATTATCTAAATATATAGACATGGCTCGAGGGTGGGATGGAGAGATATGATCTAACATCTGCAGAAAGGAAACAAAGAGCCAGGGGCCGATGTGATAGTTCCGGGGAGGGACAGATGAGGCTGAGTAATCTCTCCTGCAATCTCCTACAGTCCTACAATCTCTCCAATTCAAGTAAGTCAGGTAATCAGTCATCAAACCCAGCATTCTCTTTGGCAATCAAGAGTCATGTTTCCCATTTTGGATACAGCACAGGATTATTCCTTCCTCATTCAGCCTGGATGGAAGTCTGTAACATTTATGACTCAGGTCAATGAGGCCCTGCAACAGGCCTTGGTGTGTCTACCAGGCCTAGGAAAGTGACAGGCAGGCTGTTTTCCAGGTTCACCAAGGAATCCTCTTCTACTGAGGGAGAGGCAGTGTGTCTTAGTAGATAGAGCTCTAGACTTGGAGTTAGCAGAACTGGGTTTAGATCTCAGCCTTGAAACTAACTATGTGACCATGAGTAAGTCAGTCTCTCTGAGCCTCAGTTTCCTTATCTATAAAATGGGCATAATAACATTTATACTACTTATCTTATAGGATTTCTGTGACAAAGCACCTTAGAAATGTGTATTATTATTGTTGTTAATAGCAGCATCAGGGGTGGTGGTGGTGGTGGTGGTGGTGTTGGTGATGGTGATAGTGATGGTGGTGATGGTGATGGTGGTAGTAGTAGTAATAGTAGAGGAGGAGCCTAGGAAGATCTGACTTGTCTCATTAATCTGGTATGAAATTCCATCAGGAGGCTAACTTATTTTGTTTTAAAATTTTTATTATTTTATTATTATTTTTTTTGAAACATTCTTTAGAAAAAATTTTTTAAAAATATTTTTATTTAAAGTTTTGAGTTCCAAATTCCTATCCCTCCCTCCTTTCCTCCCTCCCTCTCTCCCTGAGATGGTAAACAATCAGATATAGGTTATACATATGCAATTATGTAAAACATTTCCATATTATTCATTTTGTACAGGAAGACTGTAAAAGAAAAAAATGAAAGAGAATGAAAAATAGCATATTTCACTCTGTATTCAAACAATATCAGTTCTTTCTCTGGAGGCAGATAATATGCTTCATCATTAGTCCTTTGGAATTGTCTTGGATCATTGTATTGCTGAGAATGGCTGAGTCATTCACAGTTCTTCGTTGAACAATATTGCTGTTACTATGTACAACATTCTCATGGTTCTGTTCACTTCACTATGCATCAGTTCATGTAAGTCTTTCCAGGTTTTTCTGAAATTATCCTGCTTACCATTTCTTACAGCACAATAATATTCAATTATGATCACATACCACAGCTTGCTTAGTCATTCCCCAAATTGATGAGCAACACTTTAATTTTTAATTCTTAGCCACCACAAAAAGAGCTGCTATAAATATTTTTGTACAAATAGGTCTTTTTCCTTTTTTTTTGGTACCTCTTTGAGATAGCAGTGGTATTGCTGGATCAAAAGGTATGCACAGTTTTGCAGCTCTTTGGGCATAGTTCCAAATTGCTCTCCAGAACATTTGGATCAGTTCACAACTCTACCAACAGTGCATTAGTGTTCCAGTTTTCCCACATCTCCTCCAACATCCAACATTTTCCTTTTCTGTCATATTAGCCACTCTGATAGGTGTGAGGTGGTACCTTAGAGTTGTTTTAATTTGCATTTTTTAATCAATAGTGATTTAGATAATTTTTTTCATATGACTGTAGATAGTTTTGATTTCTTTGTCTGAAAACTGTCTGTTCATATTCTTTGACCATTTGTCAATTGGGAAATGACTTGTATTTTTATAAATTTGACTCAGTTCTCTATATATTTGAGAAATGTGGCCTTTATCAGTAATACTTGTTGCAAAGATTTTCCCCAGTTTTCTGCTTTCCTTATAATTTTGGTTGCATTGGTTTTGTTTGTGCAAAAGCTTTTAAGTTTTATATAATCTAAATTATCTATTTTACATTTTGTAATGCTCTCTATATCTTCTTTAATCCAAAATTCTTCCTTTATCCTTAAATCTGACAGATAAACTATTCCATGCTCTCTTACTTTGCTTATGGTATCACCCTTATGTGTAAATCATGTACCCATTTTGACCTTTTCTTGGTATATGGTGTGAGATATTGGTCTATACCTAGTTTCTGCCAAACTTTAACATTCTTTAAAAAAAAATTTGATTTCCAAATTCTCTCTCCCTCCAGCCTCTACCCCATCCACTGAGTAGCAAGCAATATGATATTAATTATACATGTGAAATCACTCAAACATATTTCAATATTAGCCATGTCACAAAAAATCGAGAAAAGTAAAATAAAAAATTAAACTTCACTTTGCATGCAGAGTTCATCATGTTTCTCTCTGGGGGTTGATAGAATTTGAAACTATCTTGGATCATTGTATTTCTGAGAATAACCAAGTCTTTCACAGATGATTGTCATTATAGTATTGCTGTTATGATGTACATGAACTCCTGGTTGTGCTTGCTCCACTTTGCATCAGTTCATGTAGGTGTCCCCAGGTTTTTCTGAAATCATCCTCATCACTTCTTAAGGAGGTTAACTTCTTGACAAAATTCTTCTCTTCTCATTTTTAAAAATAAATTTATGTATTTATTTTTAGTTTTTGACATTCACTTCCATAAGATTTTGAGTTCCAAATTTTCTCTCCATCTCTCCCTTCCCCCCTAGGCTCAACATATATATTCATATTAGTCATATTGTAAAGAAGAATTAGAACCAATGGGAGAAATCACGAGAAATAAGAAACAAAAAAAAAAAGAGAGAGAGAGAGAGCAAATAATATGCTTCATTCTTCATTCAGATGCCATAGTTCTTTTTATGGATGAGGACAGCATTTTCCATCATGAGTGTTTTGGAGTTCTCATTGCTATAGATTTTGTTCCAATGCTGAAGGAAACTCTGGCTTGAATCTTTTGCCATGTCCTAGGACATTTGCAAGGTCCTTCTAGGCAACTCTGGAAGGCAGCTTGGGGCAGCCGAAGGAATGCTGGATTTGGAGTGAAAGGATCTAGTTTCAAATTCTGACTCTTCCACTTATAACTTATATAACCCTGGGTAAGTCACTTCACTTCATTAGGCCTATTTCCTCATGTATAAAATGGGGGAGGGAGTTGGACTAGATGACTTCCAAGGTCCTTTCCATTTCTAAATTTATGGTCCTGTGTAGCTGTGGGGATGACAGAAATAGAGGCATTAGGCAAATCATGAAAAGTTTTAGGGTTAAACTAGGGAATGGTAGAGTAGCAGTAGCAGCATTCATTTTTCATTCTCCCCACCCCTGGTTCAGAGGGCAGACAAAGCTCAACAGATTGGACATGGTTTCTGGAGGGCTGAGGAGTGAGCTCTTGCATAGGCACAATTTTCTGCCCCAGGAACTATTACTGGACACTTTGGGACCAAAGCCCATGGGATTTGCATATTCTCTCCATCTTTCTGACCACAAAGACTAAAGACCAAAGAAATAGGACAGGATAGAAGGTATGGGGTTTGGGCAACAGCTGGTTCAGCTCAAAAGATGGGTATCCAAAGTATTTAGGATTTAGTATGGTAGCTCTGGTATCAACATTTGGGAAATTGTAACCTCATCATTTTTCATGAAAAGAGAGTTGATTGAGAGAATTCCTTTGAGTTCAACTTGATAAGTTTGTATGGCAGTGAGCTCTTATTTGGGACATTTGATAAATACCTTTTCCATTGGCAGTTTGTTAAAAAAACAGAAGATAACTCCTGATTTGGTCTTAGTGAGTGGAGGCTGAGCTAAAATGAACTGGTTGGTTTGTAGGCACCCCTTTCCCCCTCCCCATAGATGAGTTTCAGTAGCTTGGGGCTGCCAGCTCCATCATCAAGATGATTTGGTTGCCTTTGACTAGGGAGAAAGAACTCTTGTCAAATTCAGGGCATCTTGTTGGCTCAGAACTTTTCAAGAAATTGTTGGGTATTTCCAAGATTCTTATTGTTTCTTACCTTATATTTTTACACCATACAGTTTTAAAAATATGTTTATTTATTTATTAAATATTTCCCAATTAGATGTAAAATTAACAATCTTTTAAAAAACCTTTTGAGTTCAAACAATTTGATATCAATTAGACATGTGAAGTCATGTAAAACGTATTTCCATATTAGCAATGTGGCAAAAGAAAACACAGGCAAAAAAAATAAAACAAGAAAAATAAAGAAAGTTTTTTAAAAAGCATGCTTCAATTTGCATTCGGAGTTCATCAATTCTCTTTCTGAAGTTGGATAGGATTTTTCATAATGGATCCTTTGAAACTTTTTTGGGTCATTGTCTTGATCAGAGTAGTTAAATCTTTCACAGTTGATCATCCTTACAATATTGCTGTTCTGTGTACTGTTTCTTGGTTCTGCTCATTTCACTTTGCATGAGTTCATATATGTCTTCCCAGGTTTTTTCCGAAGCTGTCCTGATCCTTGTTTCTTTCTCTTTTCTTTTTTTTTTGTAAATAGTATTTTATTTTTTTCCAATTATGTGTAGATAGTTTTCAATATTCATTTTTTTTGAGATTTTGAGTTTCAAATTTTTTCTCCCTCCCATTCCTCCTCCCCAAGACAGCAAGCAATCTGATGTAGGTTATACATGTGCAATCATGTAAACACTTCCACATTAGTCATGCTGTGAAAGAAGAAACAGAACAAAAAGGAAAAACCACCAAAGTACAAAAAAAGTGAAAATAGTATGCATTGATCTGCATTCAGACTCCATAGTTCTTTCTCTGGATGTGGATAGCATTTTCCAACATGAGTCTTTTGGAATTGCCTTGGATCATTGTATTGCTGAGAAGAGTTAAGTCAGTCACAGCTGATCATTGCACAATGTTGCTGTTACTGTGTACAGTGTCTTCCTGGTTCTGCTCATTTCACTTTACATGAGTTCATATAAGTCTTACCAGGTTTTTTTCTAAAACCATCCTGCTCCTCATTTCTTATAGCACAATAGTATTCCATCACAATCATATACTGCAGCTTGTTCAGCCATTCCCCAGTTGATGGACATCCCCTCACTTTCCAGTTCTTTGCCACCACAAAAAGAACTGCTATAAAGATTTTTTACACAATACAGTTTTTTGTTTTTTTGGGGGGCAATTGAGGTTAAGTGACTTGCCCAGGGTCACACAGTAAGCGTCAGGTGTTTGGTCTGAGGTTGGATTTGAACTCAGGTCCTCCTGACTTCAAGGCCGGTGCTTGATCCACCGCACCACCTAGCTGCCCCACATGATGCAGTTTTAATAGTATCTCCTTCCCCTGCTGTGATTGCAGTCTTGGTGCGAACCTACATTGTAAGGCTTAATTCCTATGTAGCTATTCTTCCCAGCTGTGATTTGTTGACTCATGGTATAAAATATTGTATGATAGTTTAGCTGGATTTTAGCCTCTGATGTGGTTTTAGTGGATGAAATGGTGAGAAGTAAATGGTACTAAGAAGGGGATTCAGAACTGGGTAAATAGCTGGGTGTAGGTAGCATGGTTCAGTGGAAATAACACTGTTTCAGGATGTGAAGGACCTAACATCAAATTCTGCCTCTGCCCTTTACTACCTTCATGGCCCTGGGAGACCAAATCAAGTCAAGAAGCCTTTATTAAGAGTTTATTATGTACACAGTAACAGCAGTATTGTACAATGATCAACTATGAATGACTTAGCTATTCTCAGCAATACAATGATACAAGACAATGTCGAAGGACTTCTGATAAAAAATTTTTGCTATTCACTTCCAGGGAACCAGTTGCTGGAGTCTGAATGAAGTCTGAAGCATACTTTTTAAAACTTTCTTGCATGGTTAATATGGAAATATTTTGAATGACTGCACATGTATAATCTATATCAAAGTGCTTGTCTTCTCAAGGAAGGGGAAAGGGAGAGAGAAAGGGAATTTGGAACTCAAAATTATTAAAAATGAATGTTAAAATTGTTTTTATATATATTTGAAGAAAATGGAACAGAAATTAATGGTAAGGAAAAAAGGGTTAACTATGTGCCAGGCACTGTGCTAAGCTCTAGGGATTCAAAGAAAGGAAAAACAGTCTCTTTCCTCAAGGAAATTATATTCAAATAGAGGAGACAACATGCAAACAACTATGTACATACAAAATATATTTAGGATACATTGGAAAAAAATCAGTAGAGGGAGTGTGCTAGTAGTAAGAGAGTTGAGAAAAAGCTTCTTGCAGATGATGAGATTTAAACAAACTTGGAGGTCATCAGAGAGAAGAGTTGGAGACAGTCAATTACAATAACCTCCCTGGGTCTCAGTTTCCTCATTTGTAAGATTAGAGGGTTTTATTAGATGACTTCTGAGGTTTTTTTCAGTTTTAGATCACAGTTTTATGTCATTGTAGAAGAAGGTCCATACTGGAATGCCCTAGGAACTTATCTTTGGCCCTGTGCTGCATATCATTTTTATCAACGGCTTGAATCAAGGCATAAATGGTATGCTTATCAGATTTGTAGATAACATAGATCTGGAAAGCATAGCTAATATACTAGATACCAGAGTTAGGATGTAAGAAGATCTTAACAGACTCAACTATTAAGCCAAATCTAATAAGATGAGATGTAATAGAGATTCATGTAAAGTCTTACACTTGGTTTAAAAAAAAAGTTTTGAAAGAAGTATGGCTAGATAGTAGTTTATCCGAAAAAGATCTGGAGGTTTCAGTGAACTCCAAGCTCCTAAGTCAATAGTGTGAAATGGCAGCCCTGAAAGGCAATGAATGCAATCTTAGAATCCAATCAATGTAATTATAAGAAGCAAAGTTTCCCAAACTGGAGAGGTCATAATCTCACTGTACTCTGCTTTGGTTAGATTACAACTGGAATTTTCTGTTCATTGCTGGTCACCACAATTAAGGAGGACGTTGATGAGCTTGAGAGTGTTCAGAGAAGGTTGACCAGGGTGATAAAAGTCCCCAAATTGTTGTTTGTCCTTTGTTTTCAAAGAGGACCAATGACATCAGGGGTAATGTCTTGACTTTTGTATGAATTAGATTTAAATGATACAGAATTGCACAAAGTCATCAGCCTCACTTTTTCTTCCATAGTCACTGAAGTCCAGTGGCAAGACAAAAGTCAAGATAACTGGGATGCAGTGGATGACCTTGGTGTCTTTGATATCAGACCAAGCTCTAAGCACTCCATCTGCTCCAGCCGTCTTCATGGCTATTGAAACAAATTGTTCTCACCTGCTCATTCCACCAGGAAAATCTTCACATGCTTGGGGTAGACATGCCCCTAAGTTGGGGTAGACATGCCCCTAAGTTACTAATGTGTTTGAGGCCTGTTGGTTACTATCAGTCTGATTTAGCCTGTCTGCCAAGATGGTATTACACAGGTGTGGCCACTGTGCATTCTACATCTTCTTGGAGCTATAAGTGAGAGTTCATATATCGAATAAAGTTCAATTGAAGGAATACTGGAAGGTTTAATTTGGATAAGAGAAGATTTAGTAAAGGGGACATGATAGCTGTTTTTTTTAGTATTTGAAGAGCAATCATTAGGAAGGGGGATTAATCTTGTTCTGATGAGTACCAGAGGGCCAAAATAGAAGCAATGTGTAGTAGCCACAGGGGACAGATTTAAGCATGGTAGAAGTAGAAACTTCCTAACAACTGAAGTGGTTTAAAATTGGAATGGGCTGTCCTGGGACATGGTGGGTTCCTCCTCACTAGAGGTTTTTAAATACAGGTTCAGTGACCATTTGGTAGTATGTTGTAAAATGGATTCTTATTCAGGACTATATTATCTCTCCAGATTCATCCAACCACTGAGATTCAGTGAAGTCTAACCAATAATCTATAAACATAATTAGGAAGCTAAAACTAGACTCTAAATCTAGTTAGAAGGCTAGAAAAATATCCACAAAGTGGGAGATTGAGGTGGAAGCAAAGTAGATAGCTAGACACCTAGAAAACTAGAAAGGAGCCTATGAACACACCTAGAGACTGAAAAATGTACCTAGGAATGTATGTCTTGTTAAAAACCTCGAAAGACTAGAAAGCTAGAAATCTAGCTATATCTAAGAAACTACAAACATAGGAAAAAACCTGGAAAACTAGTTAGAAACCTACAAATGTGCCTACAAAGAACAAATTTATTTAGAAACCTCTCTACAAAGTTGAGAAGCTAGTCAGAAACTTAAAAACACAGCTAGAAGATTAGAAATCTAGCTAGAATTCTTCTATAATAGAAAACTACAAACATAACTATGAGACTGGAAACATAGCTATAAAGTTTTGTATAGAGATAAAAACTTGGGAAAGTAGCTAGAAACCTACCAAAACTATTTGAAGATAGAAATCTAGATAAAAAATTACAAAATAAACTGGAATAGCTGGAAATCTACCTAGAAAATCTTAGGTACAGCTAAGAAGCTATAAACACAAATAGATACCTTGAACTCTAGTTAGAAACTTACAAATATAGCTAAGAAACCGTATCTCATTAAAAGTTTACAATCACACTTAGAAAGAAGGAAATCTATTTAAAAAGCTACAAAAATTGTTAGGTAACTCAAACTTATATTGGAACACAGTGATACACTTAGAAAACTAGAAAGCTAGAAACCTAACTGGAAATTTTTTTGAAAGGTAGAAACCATACTTAGGAAGCTACAACCATACTTAGATGTTCACAAACACAACTAGAAGCTAGAAACGAATCTGGAAAGCTATGGATTCGGCTAGAGAGATAAAAACATAATTAGGCCCTCAAGATTATGGCCTATGAAGATAAGTAGCAGGAATTGGGGATATTAAATAAGATTTAGAGGAGAAAAAGATAGCTTTCTTCATGTATCTGAAAGACTATCCTATGAAAGGGGAGTTAGGCATTTTCTGCTTAGTTTCAAAGGCAGATCTAAGAGCAATGAATGGAAATTACAAAGAGGTAGATTTCAGTTATAGGTAAGGAAAAAATTTCCTAACAATAAGAGCTATTCAGAGGTGGAATGGACAGTTTTAGCAGTCTTCTCACAAAAGCTAGATGACTTTTCCCCAGGCCTATTGTAGAAGGGATTCTTTCTAAGCTACATGTTAGCCTAGATGGCCATTGTGGTCCCTTCTAATGCTGAAATTATGTGAAATCTAGGCAGAAGGCTATAAACAGAGTGAGAAACCTGTTAATCTAGCTAAGAACTTTTAAATGTAGATAACAATAGCTCAACACTATGGGTTACTTTCTGGATAGCTAAAAATAAAGCTAGAATTATAAAAAACTAGTTTGCAAATGGTTCTCTAGCCTTTTCTGTTGGTTTCTTTCCAGATTTCCTGTTTTTCAGGTATGTTTATCTGTTCTCAGGTCCATAGTTTTGTTATTTAGTTTCAGTTTTCTAACTGGATTTTTAGGGCTCTACTTACATTTTAGCTTTCTAATTGCATATGAAGCTTTCTGGTACAATTACTAGCTTTACAGCTGGCTGTATTTGAACTTTCCTAGTTATATTTCTACCTTTCTAGCTCTGTTTTTAGACTTCTATATAGATTTCTAGATTTCCAGCTATGTGAATTTCAAATATATATTTATTTCTTCCTGGCTAGATTGTGTGTGTTTATGTGTGTTATAGCCATGTATGTAAGTTTCTAGCTAGACTTCTATCCTTCTAACAGTTTTTTGGTTTCTAACTAGATTTACAGACTTTTGCCTCTGAAGTTTCCTAGCTATACTTGAATCTCTGTGGTTAGATTTCTAGCTCCTGAGTTGCACTTGTAGGTTTCTTTCTAGTTTTTTCAGAATTCCCCTGGCAGAGAACACAGAGAGTCACAGCAACCCAGCATTTTCCAGTTGCTTCTCAAACCCTCAGCCTTGGGAGAGGTTTGACTTCAGAGAATCCCTCATACTCAAGGAATTATAAGGAAATGAGAAAGAGGGATGAGAGCATTATCACTGGATGAATGGGATGTTGGATGTGTCCAGTGGGTAACACATAAAATTTTCCCAAATAACTCTTGATTATTCTAAGAGTGGTCCTGAGACTAGTAGGTCTCCAAAAGAGAGAAGACCTACAAAGTCACTTGAAAAAGCTGAGGGATTGAAGACAATCCATGGCTCAAAGGAAGCAGGACTCCTGAAACAGGAAGTACAGTAGAGAGCCTAGGACCTCCCTGGAATATTATTCCCAATCTTTCATACCTAAGTAGAATAGGGATGACTGGAAATTCACTTCAAGATGAGGATCTAAAGTAGTAATACTTGCCAAGGGAAAGGGATATTGACCCTCAAGGAAGTAAAGCCTCACTCATTTGGAGGTCAACTATTGATGTGAGAGTGAAAGAAGTTGAAACTCAGTAATAGACTACTATAGTGAAGTGCAAGTTGAGAGATATGAGAAGGCAGTTAGTTTTATTCAACACCAACTGATCCATGGCTATAAATGTCTTCCCTGATGATTTTTGATATCTAGGCTAAGAGAAAATTCTTTTGTTCTGTATAGCAAGATATTTGTATAGGTATATACAGCATATATTGAGTTTAGCATAAATATTCATAAATTCTCTCTATGTGGATGTGTACCTATAAATAGTTTGAGACCTGCATTCAGGCCAAAATCTAGATGAGGGGAAAACTGAGTGTTGGCATACTATCAGAAATGGAGGAAGATTGCCTCACCTATCAAGAAACTTCTGCCTAAGGAGAGAGGCATTAAACCTGGAGGCAGTCTCCCTTTTGCTGGCTACTTTTATCACTGGAGAGCTAAAGGAGACAGAGGCTACAAGTTCCCTCACAGGCAATAGACAGCCCCACTTATCCTTGATTGTTCACAGATGTGGAACTGTGCTTGTCCACGCTGACATATGATACGCCAGGGGCAATCAACTAGGATATCATTTACGTAGTGTGGAGATGTCTACAAGCTCAAAGCAGCAAACTTTATTCAAGAAAGGATTGCATTCAAAGTCTAATACATGTAACTCAGATGTATAATAGGGGCACATCTGAAAGCATATACTGCAGTTCCCTTCTGATTACATTTTCTATGATACTTGAGCTAAGAGAACAATTGCTCATTTGGAGATGCTCCTGGGACTTCATTTCCCATGAGATTTTGGGCCTACTATGTAAGGCAATTGTGTCAAAGAAATGTGGTCCTTGCTTGGTATAAGTGGAGTTATGGAAATAAAGGAAGGAAACATTCCAGGTACCACCCAAGACAGTCCCGGGGCCAGTGGTCATAGAGCCTGCTTTCTGACTGCTGAGAACAAATTGAGGAGATTGAATACAGGAATGAATGCTCGCTGCCTCTTCAGTCTAACTGTACCAAAGACAGTTTTCCTACCCTGCAACATGGGTCTTTCTGCTACTTATCAACCAACTAATTTTTCCCTGCAAAGCTGTGAGGGCAACTGGAACAATTTAAACATTCAACGATGTCATCACTGAGGGACATACTTCGTCTTGAGAAAGAGCAAGTGTTGCCCAGAAAAGGTCCTTGTCTATGGCTCTGGGAATGATCTTCTCTTGAGGTCTCTACTCTCTCCCTACCACTTTCTCAGTAATGAATGGAGGAAAAATAAAAAAGGTCCTTAGCACAACACAACCAACCTGCTTGGAGATAATGAGATTAGCTCCTGAGGGTTTTAGTTTTGGTGGAAAGTGGCTTCTATTCTTTGCAAAGTAAAAGAAAGAAAGGAGAAACCTTTAAAATGCAAGTTGCAAATAGAATTAATAAGATGCTTGGAGCCCCTAGGCAATCTCTTGATTACCAAGTCAGGATGGTTATCTCTCTACTAGCGGAATTTAGCACAAACAGATATCCATAGATTTTCTTCCTTACACTTTCTACTTTCTATAGAAAGTCACAAACTCAGCACTCCACTACAATTATTGTATCTTTATCAGAGAAATGGGTAGGTTCCCATTTTTTCCAAATTTCTCTGAGAAGCAAGAATTTCTTCACTGTATGGTGGATTATTTTAATAAACTCAGCTTCAAATCAGACAAAGGGAAAATGTGCTAAGAGGTTTCTAATTCTCCTGGGAAGAATTGTCCATCTGCTGCTGCAGCTGTCTCAACTGCCCTCCCTGATTCCGCATCTAAGAGACCTTTTTTTTTTCCCTCCTTTTCCAAATTTCCACTGTTCCTGAAGCTCTGCCTTCCAGTCCTGGTCCAGACATGAGTCTTCTTTTCTTGGAAAAAAAAAATGCAACTCCCAGGATCCTTAGCTACTTATGTCTCTTCAGAAGAAATTAGTTAAGAAGAGTTGTTCCACAAGAAAGAGAGAAAAAGAGAGACTTCTTATCTCAGTTTGGAGGCAAGCGTCTTTGAGATGCTGTTTTGTTTTGTTTTGTTTTTTCAGGCCACTCTGGTAGGATTTGGGGGTGAATTTGTGCACATTCAAGAATGAATATTGAGTTGTGTTTTCTTATTACCTTTCCACTGGTTTTTAGTCCGTAAAATAATTCTTTGTTCTTTAAGTTATGATTCCCATTTGATCTGTTAGTAGTCACTACATATCTAGACTTGAGTTTGACTTTAGACTTCTCTAGTCTGTTGTGAGATCAGTGCTCAAGTCATAAAGGGATAATTATGATTATCCATAAATACTCCAAACTGAGTTCAAGTAATGCATGACTACTGAGGTAAATGGGATTGATATTACATAATTTGACTATGTGCAACTCATATGTGTTGTATAATATTTTGCTATATTTAATCTATGTAAATTTTATATATGTATCTCATACAATTAGCAGGGACTGCAAATTTTTTTGAGCCAGGGAAATGTGGCTGGGAGTAGACGATTCCACTCTTTCCCATCTCTCTCTCTCTCTCTCCATTTTGGACACGTTGCATGAAAAAGCTCTTGTGTAATTTGATTTGGTCCAGCTGCTCTGAGGGAATTCAGAGGATAGAAAGATGATACTGGTGTTCCATGAAGTTCTAAGATTCAGCCAGAATCATTTTGGCATGCACAGAAGATGCTCAGCCTGAACACCGGGAAGGAAAGGAGATAGCTGACAGAAAATTATTATAACCTTATTTGGGGTTGGGAAAAGGGACTTGTTTGGTTTTTAGTGAAATTCCCATATTCTACCCTACCTCAGTAAGTCTTGAGGCTGTGGGTACCATGTACAAAGGAAGCCTCAAGAGTAATAGAAATATATGAAGGAGTATTTTTGGTAGTTTTTTTTTCTTTAGCTGTATAGACACACCCACAGATTTAAAATTAGAAAGATGAAAAACAAAATAAAAAAAAATGGAAAGATGGTTTCCTGGGAAAGGGGACTAGTACCATCTGGAAAATTTTGTGTATATTTGTGTTAAATTCAACTAGCTGGGAGATAACCACCCTGGCTTGGTAATCAAGAGATTGCCTGTAAGCTTCATGCATCTTACAAATTCTATTTTTTTAAGCTTTGCAAAGAAAGGAAGCTACTTTCTACCAAAACTAAAACACTTAAGAGGAAGGCAGAGATGTGGAGAATGGTCAGCTGATTGAGAAGATAAGCAGCCGAAAGCAACGGGATGGCAAGCATCATCTGCTAGAGGAGAGCTGAGATGCTGATAGCAGCAACACAGGATGAGTAATAGGAAGCTAAAGTGATATGAAGAAGACACTGTGGAGAAGATCAACAGTGATGAAAGGACCTCCTTCCAGGAGTGGAGGAGAGCTGTAGCAGAAGGGTCGAGGAGAATAATACAAAATCACTGATGGGCAGTGACTAATGACTATTGAGGAAAGGACAGTGAATGTAACTGGAAACTAGCAATCTGGCTCAGAGGGAAGAGCCATGTAGGGGAACATTGATGAAGAGGAGCAAACCCCAGCTACCTAAGACTGGAACCCTTCCTTACCCCAGGCACTACACACATGAAAACTGCACAGGGCTCAAAAGGAAAGGCTCATCTGAGTTATCATTATTCACAGGAAGCTTTAGTGGCTCCGGGCTAACTTTAGGCTCAAATACAAATTCGGCTCGGCTCTTAAAGCTCTTTACAACCTGGCCCTTCCTCGTATTTCCAGTCTTCTTACACATCATTCCCTTTCATAAACTCTCTGGTCAGCCTATATTGGCCTATTTACTGTGTCATATGATGCTCTCACCTTCTCTTCTCTGTCTTTGAACTAACTATTTCCTGCCTGGAAAGCTCCTTTTCCTTGACTTTGCCTCTTGGAATACCTGCCTTCTTTTAAGACTCAGCCCAATTACCACATTCTTCAGGAGGCCTTTCCATGTTCCCTCCAGGTGCTAATGAATGAAACTAAATATATTTTGTATATATACACCTATTTATGTACATGTTGTCTCCCTCATTAGAATGTAAGCTCCTTGAGGGCAGGGATTGTTTTTACTTTTTCTTTACATCCTTAATGCTGAGCACATTGCCTGGCACATAATAACCAGTTAATAAATCCTTTTGATTGATTGGGCTCAGATATGAGTCCTGTTTCCATTAACTTGAAAATAAAACAGGGGCAGCTAGGGAGTGCAGTGGATAGAGCACTGGCCCTGGAGTCAGGAGGATCTGAGTTCAAATGTGACCTCAGACACTTGACACTTACTAGCTGTGTGACCCTGGGCAAGTCACTTAACCTAATTGCCTAGCCAAAAAAAAAGCAAAAGCAAAAGAAAAAAACTTGCAAATAAAACTGTTCACATTTTGAAACTGTATGTTCATTAGGGAAACTGATGGCTACCTTTTGGTGAATGTTAGGTACTGGAATTCTCAGGTCATTTGGGTGGGGATAACTAGTCAGAGAAGTGAGAGGCCTCCAAAGTATACCTGGGTCCTTCAGTTCAAGAAGGAGCCTCTGACACAAGGTTATACATCATTATATATTACATATTATTGGGTCATTTAACCAATCTAAATCCACTTAGTCTATAGCCCACATTTCTTCAGCTTGCTCACATGGATAAAATTAGAGACTTTGTCACATACTTTATTGAAATCCAGTGTACTGTGTTTATGGTATTTCCCTTTTCTGCCAGTCTAGTAACCCTGTTTAAAAAAAAAAAAAAAAGGAAATGAAGTTAGTCTGGCATGACTTTTTGTTGTTGTTGTTTTAAATAAAGTTAGTCTGGCATGACCTTTTTTTATGATCTCTTCTTTTTATGTCACAGTAATTTCCTGACATGACCCTTGTAATAGAACCTTCTTTTGTAACAAAGAAAAGCCATTGAGGAAAACCAATTTAGCAACCATCTGAAAGGGTATAAGACATATATAATATGTCTGAAAGAGTATAAGACATTCTACACCTGTAGTCCATCTCCTTCTTCTTCTTCTTCTTCTTCTTCTTCTTCTTCTTCTTCTTCTTCTTCTTCTTCTTCTTCTTCTTTTGGCTAGGCAATGGGGTTAAGTGACTTGCCCAGGGTGACACAATTTTCTTTCTTTCTTTCTTTCTTTCTTTCTTTCTTTCTTTCTTTCTTT
>NW_020954003.1:151993-176910 GCF_900497805.2 Vombatus ursinus
TCTTTCTTTCTTTCTTTCTTTCTTTCTTTCTTTCTTTCTTTCTTTCTGTCCATCTCTGCTGATGGGAAGAAAGTATGTTTCATCATCAGTCTTTTGAAACTGATAACCACAGTAAAGTCAAGATCACCACCTTATCATTTGATGACTATAGCCTCATTGCTTTTTTTTCAAAACCATGTCAATATTTATCCTTCCCTAGTCCTGTAGCACTTCTGTCCTGTGCAATTTTTTTAAAAAAGTTGACCAACTGCTGCTCATTGATTACATATGCTGATTGTTATAGTATCCTGGGATATAGCTTGTCTAGACCTGGTATTTTGAATTCATTGATGGTATTGATACTTTCTCTGCACTTATCTTGACTTTCTATTAGCTATTAACTATTTATATTTTATCCTTCCTAGTCTAAGAATGATTTTTCTTTTTGGAGAGAAGAAAAGCAAAATAAAAGTTAAAAAAGTTCTATCTTCTCTTTCACTTCTTTTTATCCTGTTTTGCTGGAATAGGGTATTACCCTTCCATAGTCATGTCCCCCTGAACCAGGGCTCAGTGATATATTTGAAGCCAAACTTACCCTTTTTGCATTAAGGTCCTCAATTCAACTTGTTTACAACCCATGCTCTGTATATTTGTGCACAAAACATCTGAAGTCATGGATCTTACTGCTTTACCACTTCTTGGATATTATCTCCTGACAATTACTGATCCTGTTCTTTCTCCTTTGTTTCTTCCTACTCCTTTCTTTGGTATCTGGCTTGGCAGATAGATGTGGGATTTTTTTTCTCCTTCTTAGTTTTCAGTTTAAAGTCCTCTTGATCAGATTTGCAAGATTCCAGGCAAATATATTTTTATCTGCCTCTGTTAGGTATACTTCATTTCTGGGAAATAATCCATCATTCTTATATTTTATGTACTTTTAAAAAAACATTTTTTATTTAAAATTTTGAATTCTAAATTCCATCCCTCCCTCCCTCCCGCCCTTCTCCTTTCCTGAGACGGTATGTAATCAGATATAGCTTATGCATGTGCAATTATGTAAAACACTTCCATATTAGTCATTTTGTACAAGAAAACTCGAATAAAAGAAAAAATGAAAGAAAGTGAAAAATAGCATGCTTCACTCTGTATTCAAACAATCTTAGTTCTTTCTCTGGAGGCAGATAGTATGCTTCATCATTAGTCCTTTGGGATTGTCTTGTATCATTGTACTGCTGAGAATAGCTAAATCATTCACAGTTCTTCATTGAACAACATTGCTGTTACTGTGTACAACATTCTCATGGTTCTGTTCACTTCACTATGCATCAGTTCATGTAAGTCTTTTCAGGTTTTTCTGAAACTATCCTGCTTGTCATTTCTTACAGCACAATAATATTTGATTATTATCATATGTCACAGTTTGTTTAGCCATTCCTCAATTGATGGGCATCCCTTTAATTTCCTATTCTTAGTTACCACAAAAAAAGCTGCTATAAATATTTTTGCACAAATAGGTCCACCCCTCCCCCCCCTTTTTTGGATCTCTTTGGGATATAGACCTAGCAGTGGTATTGCTGAATCAAAGGGTATGTGCAGTTTTATAGCTCTTTGGGCATAGTTCCAAACTGCTCTCCAGAATGTTTGGATCAGTTCACAACTCTACCAATAATGCATTAGTGTCCCAGTTTTCTCACAACTCCTCTAACATCCAACATTTCTCTTTTTTGTCATATTAGCCACTCTGATAGGTGTGAGGTGGTACCTTAAAGTTGTTTTAATTTGCATTTTTCTAATCAATAGTGATTTAGATAATTTTTTTCATATGACTGTAGATAGTTTTGATTTCTTTGTCTGAAAATTGTCTGTTCATATCCTTTGACCATTTATAAATTGGGGAATGACTTGTATTTTTATAAATTTGACTCAGTTCTCTATCTATTTGAGAAATGTGGCCTTTATCAGAAATACTTGTTGCAAAGATTTTTCCCCCAGTTTTCTGTTTTTCTTGTAATTTTGGTTGCATTGGTTTTGTTTGTGTGAAAACTTTAAAATTTTATATAATCAAAATTATCTATTTTATATTTTGTAGTGCTCTCTATATCTTCTTTGGTCTTAAATTCTTCCCTTTTTCATAAATCTGATAAACTATTCCATGCTCTCTTAGTTTGTTTATGTTATCACCCTTATGTGTACACACCCTTATGTATAAATCATGTACCCATTTTGACCTTATTTTGGTATATAGTGTGAGATATTGGTCTATACCTAGTTTCTGCCATAACTGTTTTCTAATTTTCCCAGCAATTTTTGTTCCAAAAGGTTGGATCTTTGGGATTATTATTTACTAAATTGCTATGATCATTGACCATAATGTAATTTGTACCTAATCTATTCCATTGATCCACCACTCTATTTCTTAGCCAGTACCAAATTGTTTTTATAATTACTGCTTTATAATACAGTTTGAGATCTTGTATGGCTAGACCACTTTCTTTCACAATTTTTTTCATTAATTCCCTTGATATCCTTGAGCTTTTGTTCTTCCAGATGAATTTTCTTATTATTTTTTCTAGTTCTATAAATAATTTTTGATAGTTTGATTGGTATGACACTGAATAAATAGATTAATTTAGGTAGAATTGTCATTTTTATTATATTGGCTTGGTCTACTCATGAACAATTAACATTTTTCCATTTATTTAGATCTGACTTTATTTGTATGAAATGTGTTTTATAGTTGTATTTATATAGTTCCTGGGTTTGTTTTGGCAGGTGGACTCCTAAGTATTTTATATTGTCTATAGCTATTTTAAATGGAATTTCTCTTTCTGTCTCTTGCTGCTGGACTTTGTAATGTATAGGAACACTGATGAATTATGTGGGTTTATGCTAAAATTGTTGATAATTTCAAGTAGTATTTTAGTTGATTCTGTAGGATTTTCTAAGTATAACATCATATCATCAGCAAAGAGGGATAATTTTGTTTCCTCGTTGCCTATTTTTATTTAATTTCTTTTTCCTCTCTTATTGCAATAGCTAACATTTCTAGTACAATAATAAGTCATAGTCATATGGGCTAGAAGTCATAATTGGCATTCTTGCTTTACCCCAATTGTATTTTTAAAAAATTTTTTAAATTATTTTATTTTAATTTATCAACAATCACTTCCATAAGCTTTTGAGTTTTAAATTTTTCTCCCCCTCCTTCCCCAAGATGGTGCACAATCTAATATAGGCTATACATATACATTCCTATTAAACATGTTTTCACATTAGTGATGTTCTAAGTAATAATTAGAACTAATAGGCAGAACCACCAGAAAGAGGAAACAAAACACAACAGAAGAAAAAAATAGCAAATAGTATGCTTTGATCTGCATTCAAACTCCATAGTTCTTTCTTTGGATGTGGATAGCATTTTCCATTATGAGTCTTTTGGAGATGTCTTAGATCTTTGTATTGCTGAGAGGGGTTAAGTCTATCAAAATCAGACATAAGACTGCTACTGTGAACAACATTCTCCTGGTTCTGCCCACTTCACTCAGCATCAAACCATGCAAGTCTTTCCAGGTTTATCTGAAGTCTGTCTGTTCATCATTTCTTATAGCACAATAGTATTCCATTGCATTCATATATCTTATTCACAATTATGATTACTATCTGTGTCTTTCTCTCCATCTCTTTCCCTCCCTATTTATGCTTTTCTTTCTCCTTTCTCCTTTTCCTTCCTCACTAATGTTTTGCTTTGGACTACCACCCTACTCAGTTCCACCTCCCTTCTATTAATCGCCCACCCCTTTTCTTTCCCCTTTTCCCTCCTACTGCCTATAGGGCATGTTAGATTTCTATTCCTAACTGATTATGTTATTCCCTTCTTGAGCCAAATCTGATGAAAGTAAGGTTCAAACAATGCTCATCTCCCTCCCTTTTTTCCCTCTGCTGTAATAGGATTTTGTGCCTTTTCCTGTGATGTAATTTACCCTTGTCTGCCTCTTCCTTTCCTTTTCTCTCAGTACATTTTCTTAGTTAGATCAGATTAATTCACTTACTTGGATCCATTTAACCCACTTAATTAGTTTTTTTCATCATTTCATCAAAGTCAATTTATACCTACCCCCTTCATGTATAGCCCTTTAACATGGTGTAATAACAATACAGTTCTCAAGAGTTACAAGTGTCATCTTCCCTTGTAGGGATATAAACAGTTTGCCCTTATTAACAACATATTGTATCTTTTTGTCCCATTTACCTTTTTATGTCTCTCTTGGGTCTTGTATTTGAAGATCAAATTTTCTGTTGAGCTCTGGTCTTTTTATTAGGAAGGTATGGAAGTCCCCTATTTTGTTGAATATCCATCTCCTCCCCTGAAAGATCATGCTCATTTTCATTGGGTTCACTCCTGATTGTATTGAGAAGGCTTGTAGCTTATCCCCATTACAAATAATGCTTGCTCATGGTTTAAGATAAATATTATTTATCATTTTAAGGTAAGCTCCATTTATTCCTATACTCTCTAATGTTTTTAAATAAGAATGGGTGCTGTATTTTGTCAAAGGCTTTTTCTGCATCTATTGAGATAATCATATGATTTCTATCAGTTTTATTATTGACATGGTCAATTATGCTGATAGTTTTCCTAATATTGAACCAGCCTTGCAGTCCTGGCATAAATCCCACCTAGTCACAGTGTATGAATTCTATGATATATTGCTGTAATGTCTTCACTAGTATTTTATTTAAGATTTTTATATCAATATTCATTAAGGAAATTGATCTATGGTTTTCTTTTTTTCTTTTTTTTATTAATTTATTTTGATTCATCAATAATCACTTCCACATGCTTTTGAGTTTAAAATTTATCTCCTCCTTCCTCCCCACCACCCTCCCCAAGATGGCACATAATCTGATATAGGTTATACATTTACATTCATATTAAACATATTTTCACATTAGTGATTTTGGAAGTAAAAATTAAAACCAGTAGGAGGAACCATCAGAAAGAGGAAACAAAACTCAACAGAAGAGAAAAAAAATAGCAATTCAACTTCCATAGTTCTTTTTTTGGATGTGGATAGCATTTTCCATCACAAGAACTCTGGAGATGTCTTAGATCCTTGTATTGCTGGGAAGGGTTAAGTTTATCAACATTAGTCATTGAACAATGTGGCTGTTATTGGGTACAATGTTCTCCTGATTCTGCTCACTTCACCTAGCATCAGACTATACAAGTCCTTCCAGGTTTTTGTGAAGTCAGCCTGTCCATCATTTCTTATAGCACAACAGCATTCCACCACATTCACACACTACAACTTGCTCAGCCATTCCTCAATTGATGGGCATCCCCTCAATCTCCAATTCCTTGCCACCACAAAAAGAGCTGCCATGAATATTTTTGTACATGTGGGTCCTTCTCCCATTTGTATGATCTCCTCAGGATATAGCTCCAGAAGTGCCATTGCTGGGTCAAAGGGTATGCACATTTCTATAGCTCTTTGGGCATAGCTCCAAATTGCCCTCCAAAATGGTTGGACCATTTCACAATTCCACCAACAATGCACCAGTGTCCTAACTTTCCCACATCTTCTCCAACATTTATCATTTTCTTGCTTGGTCATGCTGGCCAATCTGATAGGTGTGATGTGGCACCTCAGAGTTGTCGTGACCTGTATTTGTCCAATCAATAGTGATTTAGAGCATTTTTTCATATGACTATAGGTGGCTTTAATTTCTTCATCTGAGAACTGTCTGTTCATATCCTTTGACCATTTATCAATTGGGGAATGGCTTGTATTCTTATAAATTTGACTTAACTCTCTATGTATTTTAGAAATGATGCCCCCATCAGAGAGACTGGGAGTAAAAATTCTTTCCCAATTCTCTATCTTCCCTCCAATCCTAGTTGCATTGGCTTTGTTTGTGCAAAAAGTCTTCAATTTAATGCAATCAAAATTATCCACCTTGCTTTTCACAATGTTCTCCATCTCCTGTTTGGTCACAAATTCTTCCATTCCCCATAGATCTGATAGATAAACTATTCCTTGCTCTCCCAGTTTGCTTACAGTATCAGCCTTTATACCTAAATCATGAACCCATTTTGACTTTATTTTGGTACATGGTGTGAGATTTTGGTCTATGCCTAGTTTCTGCCATACTCTTTTCCAGTTTTCCCAGCAGTTTTTTTTCAAAGAGTGGGGTCTATCCCAGAAGCTGGGGTCTTTGGGTTTATCAAATAATAGATTACTATAGTCATTGACTACTATGTCTTGCATATTCAACCTATTCCACTGATCCACCACTCCACCTGTTAGCCAGTATCAAGCAGTTTTGACGATTGCTGCTTTATAGTACAATTCAAGATCTGGAATTGCTAGGCCACCTTCCCCTGCATGATCTATGGTTTTCTTTCTCTGTTTTGGCTCTTGATGGTTTAGCTATCAAAGCCATATTTATGTCGTAAAAAGGAATTTGGTAGGACTCTTTCTTCACCTATTTTTCCAAATAGTTTATATAGTATTGGGATTAATTGTCTTTAAATATTTGGTAGAATTTGCTTGTGAATCCTTCTGGTCCAGAAGATTTTTTCTTAGGAAATTCATTGATGGCTTTTTCACTTCTTTTTCTAAAATTGGGTTATTTAAGTATTTTATTTCTTCTTCTGTTAATCTGGGTAATTTCTATTTTTGTAGATATTCATCCATTTCATTTAGATTGTCAAATTTATTGGCATATAATTGGGCAAAATAGCTCCTAACAATTGTCTCAATTTCCTCTTTATTAGTGGTGAATTCACTCCTTTCATTTTTTATATTAATCATTTGGTTTTCTGCTCTCCTCTTTTAAAAATTAAATTAACCAATATTTTATCTGTTTTATAGTTTTTTAATAAAACCAGCTTCTAGTTTTACTTATTAGTTCAATGATTTTCTTACTTTCAATTTTATTTATCTCTCCTTTGATTTTCAGAATTTCAATTTGGTATTTAACTGGGGATTTTTAATTTGTTCTTTTTCTAATTTTTTTTTTCAGTTGCAAGTACAATTCATTGATCTGCTTTTCCTCTATTTTATTGATGTAAGCAATTACAGGTAAAAATTTTTCCCTAAGTACTGCTTTGGCTGTATCTCATAATTTTTTGTATGTTGTCTCATTGTTGTCATTTTCTTTAATGAAATTATTGATTGTTTCTATGATTTGTTCTCTGACCCACTTATTTTTTAGGATTAGATTATTTAATTTCCAATTAAATTTTAATCTTTCCATTGTTCATTATTGAATGTAATTTTTATTGCATCATAATCTGAAAAGGATGCATTTAATATTTCTGCTTTTCTCCATTTGGTTGTGAGGTTTTTATGTCCTAATACATGGTCAATTTTTGTGTAGGTGCCATGTACTGCTGAGAAAAATGTATATTCCTTTCTATTCCCATTCAGTTTTCTCCAGAGGTCTATCATATCTAACTTTTCCAGAATTTTATTCACCTTCTTTACTTCTTTCTTGTTTATTTTTGGGTTAGATTTATCTAGTTCTGAGAGGGGAAAGTTGAGGTCCCCCACTAATATAGTTTTATTATCTATTTCCCTCTGTAACTCATTCAACTTGTCCTTCAAAAATTTAGATGCTATACCATTTGGTGCATATATGTTTAGTATTGATATGACTTCATTGTCTATATTGTCTTTCAGCAAGATATAGTTTCCTTCTTTATCTCTTTTAATTAGATCTGTTTTTGCTTTTGTTTTGTCTGAGATCATGTTTGCTGGTCTACTCCAGCTGCTTACCTTTACCGTGTGTGCATCTGTCTGCTTCAAATGTGTTTCTTGTAAACAACATACTATAGGATTCTGGTTTTTTAATCTATTCTGCTATCTGTTTTCATTTTATGGATGAGTTCATCCCATTCATATTTATAGTTATGGTAACTAACTGTGTATTTCCCTCCATGCCATTTTCTCCTTGTTTATCCCCTCTCTCTCTTATCTCCCACCCTTTCCCTCCTCACAAATGATTTACTTCTGGTCACACAGCCTGCCCCAATCTAATCTCCCTTTTATCAGTACCCCCTTTCCCTTCTATTATCCTGGTCCTTTTTTACTTCCTTATAGGGTCAGATGGATTTCTGTATCCAACTGAGTGTGTATGTTATTCCCATTTTGAGCCAATTTTGATGAGAGTAAGGTTAAAGCTTTGCCCGCCACCCCTACCCCCCACCATCTTCTCCTTCATTATAATATTTTTTTCATGCCTCTTGTATGTGGGATAATTTACCCCCACTCATTCTCCCCTCTCCTTCTTCCAATGCAATTTTCTTTCTCATCTCTTTATTTTTTTGAATCATCCCATCACAATCACCTTATATCCATACCCGTTGTCTGTATGTTCTCCTTCTAATTGTTCTTATAGTAATAAAGTTCATAAGAGTTACAAATATTATCTTGCCATATAGAAATATAAGTGGTTAAACCTTATTGAATTTCTTATATTTTCTCTTCCTTATTTCTTTTTTAACTTTTTATGTTTCCCTTGAATCTTGTATTTGGAGGTCAATTTTTTTATTTAGCTCTGGTCTTTTAATTATGGATGCTTGAAAGTCCTCTATTTTGTTAAATGTCAATTTTTTCCTCCTGAAAGATTATATTCAATTTTGCTGGGTAAGTGATTCTCCGCTGTAATCCTAACTCCTTTGCCTTCCAGTGTATCATATTCCAAGCCCTGAGGTTCTTTAATTTGGAAGCTGCCAAATCCTGTGTAATCCTGACTGTAGCTCCATGATATTTGAATTACTTATTTTTGGCTGCTTGCAACACTTTCCTCTTGATCTGTGAACTCTGGCTATGATGGAATTTGGCTATGATGGTCCTGTGAGGTTTCATTTTGGGATCTCTTTAAGGCACTAATAGATGGATTCTTCCAATTTCTATTTTGCCTTCTGGTTCTAATATATCAGGGTAGTTTTCTTTGATAATTTCTTGAATGATGTTGTCCAGGCTTTTTTTTTTTTAATCATGGTTTTCAGGTAGTCCAATAATTCTTTTTTGGGGGGGGCAATTGGGGTTAAGTGACAAGATTCAAGGGAAACATGAAAAGTTAAAAAAGAAATAAGGAAGAGAAAATATAAGAAATTCAGTAAGGTTTAACTGCTTATATTTCTATATGGCAAGATAATATTTGTAACTCTTATGAACTTTATTACTATAAGAACAATTAGAAGGAGAACATACAGACAAAGGGTATGGATATAAGGTGATTGTGATGGGATGATTCAAAAAAATAAAGAGATGAGAAAGAAAATTCACACAGCTAGTAAGTGTCAAATGTTTTGTCTGGGGCCGGAGTTGAACTCAGGTCCTCCTTACTTCAGGGTCAGTACTCTATCCACTATGCCACCTAGCTGCCCCTAATAATTCTTATATGATCTCTCCTGGATCTATTTTCTAGGTCAGTTGCTTTTTTTTTTTTGATGAGAAATTCCACATTTTCTTCAATTTTTTTTTTACTTTTTTGATTTTGTTTTATTGTAACTTGATGTCTCATAGAGTCATGAATTTCCACTTGCTCAATTCTAATTTTTAAGGAATTATTTTTTTAAATCAGTTTTTGTACTTTCTTTTCCATTTGGTCAGTTCTACTTTAGCGAGTTATTTTCCTTGGTAAATTTTTTTTATATCTTTTCCCATGCTATTGACTCTTTTTTTTTTTTTTTAAAGGCAATTGGGGTTAAGTGACTTGCCCAGGTATTGACTCTTTTTTTCATGATTCTCTTGCATTACTCTCATTTCTTTTCCCAATTTTTCTTCTACTTCTCTAATTTGCTCTTAAAAATCCTTTTTAAGCTCTTCCAGGAATTCTTTTTGGTCCTGAGATTAAATCACATTTTTCTTTGAGGCTTCACATGTAGGCATTTTGACACTATTGCCCTCTTCTAAGTTTATGCCTTGATCCTCCCTGTCACCATATTAACTTTCTGTAGTCAAGTTCTTTTCTTGTTTTTTTTTTGCTCATTTTTTCCTGCCTTTTGCATGTGTGTGTGTGTGTGTGTGTGTGTGTGTGTGTGTGTGTGTGACTTGGTGTTTTTATGTGAGAGTTGGGCTCTGGTCCTGCACTATCTCAAGCTTTTTGTGCTGGAGCTCAGTGGCTTACTGCTGGCTTTCACTGGCTTCAGGGCTTAGCTGCTTGTTTTCCCTGGAGAGTAGGTTACTCTTCTGGCTTGTACTGGGTAGGTGGCCCGCCCCAAGGGTGGACCCTCTGTGGGGTTGCTATTGTAACAGAGTCTTTCTGGTGGCTGATTCTGGAGTGGGGATCTTGTTGCTGGTCTGCCCCGGGGGTGGGCCCTGCTGCTGGGTTGCTCTGGAAACAGGGCCTCTCTGCTGATAGGCCCCAGGGGCAGGGTCTTGATGTTGGCCAGCTCAGGAGTAGTCAGCAATGGGGTCAAGGACTCACTGGTGGCTTGTGCTGGGGGTAGAGTCAATGGGGTCGGTGGGGCCTTGCTTTGCTGCACAGATTGCTCACTTGTCTAGGAGGCTCTTGGTTTGCAGGAGGGCAGGGCCTCATTGATGGATTGCCCCAAGCTTGGAGCCTTGCTGTAGACCCCCTGCTATGAGGTTGGCTGGCTGCTGCTGCTCTTGGACCTTGTTCCTCTCCCACCCCAGTGAGACAGACCTTTCCTGCCATGCTGATAAGCTGCTTCCCTGCTCCTACATCAATTCTGTGTTGTTTTCTAGTTGTTTAGAGGGGAATTTGGGAGGGCTTCAGAGGGTTCCTTCCTCACTCCACCATCTTGGTACTGGAAGTCCTATTTTATGAACTTAAAAAAATTTTTTTCACTCAACAAAAATTTATTTTCTCTTCCTCTCTCCTTTCCCCTTCCCCTAGTGAAAACAAGAAAAAGGAAACCCTTGTAACAAATATGAATAGACAAGCTAAATAAACTCCTACTATGGTCATGTACAAAAATATATCTCTCTTTCTCTAGGAGGCTAGTAGCAGGTTTTTTGAGTCCTCTAGAATAGTGATTGGTCATCGCATTGATTAGAGTTCTTAAGTCTTTCAAAGTTGCTTGTTATAAATTATATTCCAGGTTTTGCTCATTTCATTCCTCATCAGTTTACACAAGTCATCCCAGATTTCTTTGATGCCATCTCCTATGTTATTTCTTATGGCACAATAGTGTTCTAAATTCATACACCATAATTTGTTCAGTCATTCCCCAATTTATCAGTACGCTCTCAGTTTCTAGTTCTTTGCCATGTAAAAAAGAACTGCTATAGTTATTTTTGTACATATGGGTCCTTCTCTTTCTTTGATCTCTTTGGTAAATAGACCTATTAGCACTCATATTGCTGGGTCAAAGGGTAGACACAGTTTAGCAACTTTGCAGACATAGTTCCAAATTGTTTTCCAGAATGACTGGATTAATTCACAGCTCTACCAATGTGCCTATTTTTCTATATCTGCTTCATCATTTGTCATCTTCCTTTTTTTGTCAACTTTACCAATTTGATGGGTAGGAGGTGGAACCTCAGAGTTGCCTTCATTTGCATTTCTCTAATTATTAGTGATTTGAAGCATATTTTTATATGGCTATTTCTTCCTCTGAAAACTATCTATTCATATTCTTTAATCACTTACTGATTGGGGAATGCCTTTTATTCTTATATATCGAATTACTTCCTTATACAGTTTGGAAATGTGTGTCTATATTTTAAACTGTGGTGAAGCAGATTAGATATCCAGATTCCATCTGTAGATACCAGGTTATTTTCTAAGGAATTTTTACTCTTGAAATCCAGTCTCTGACTGTGTACTCTAGACTTATGGTATCTCAGATACCTACACCCCTCCTGCTTGGAGCTCTGCTGGTGATCTATTCCTGTTCTGCTTGGAAAGACTTTCCAGATCAGGGTGCAGGACTTAGTAGGGTCAAAAGCTTTCTCTAGCTTTGTCTGCCCCCTCTATTTCACCCACAAACATTCATGCTGAGCCACAACTTAAGCCATCCTACTCCTCGAAGCCATATTAGAGCAAGAGGGCTAATATTTTAATTATTATTAAACACTGGAGCACTAGCTTTAAAAAAGGCTATGTTATTGCAAGCCTCAGTTTCCAATATTATTATTATTATTATCTCCTGTAGCATCATCTGTGGTGTGGAGACTGAATAGCTGTGGGGGACTCTGGTCAATGATGCTGTAGCCCAGTACTGCAAAGTATCTGTCAGCTAGGGAGGATGAAGAGAGAGTGGAAGCACATTTAGGCCTCAATTTCCTTATGTGTAAAATGAGAACTGGACTAGATGATGTCCATGTTTTTTCCCAGCTCTAGTCCATCTATTTTCTGAGATCTATTACATCTATTACAGGATGATAATATCATACAGCTAGAGCTAGAAGGCACTTTAGAGTTCATCTAGTCTAACCCCCTTATTTTGCAGATGAGAAAACTGATGTCCAGGAAGGTTTAGGTGAGTGATGGTCCGTCAGTATTAAGTAGAAGAATCAGGATTTGAATCAGTCATGTTGCTCCAAGTTCAGTACTTTTTCAAAAGTACCATGGCACTCCCACTTGTTCTGAAGTTCTGTGTTCTAAGGCCTTTCCATCTCTGACCTTCTTTGCTCCATTTGCTCTGTTTTCCAAGGTCCTTCTTGGACTGGATGGCCTATGAGTCTGTATACACCTGCCAGATTCTGCAGTGAATGAGCCAATTTACTGTTGGAGAGGAGCTCTTATGCCAAGGACAAGTATAATTTACTCAATGTTCTGTAGGACCAGCCTCTAGTTTTAATTGGTTTGTGTTCATTTGCATATCAAAAGATTATTCATGAAGTAATTGTCCAGTCTGTTAGCTTACCCACATCTACTTCTTCTCTTGGTTCACTAGAGACATGAGCTGGGAAAATAGCAGGGACTGGAGTTCCAACCTTGAACTTTTGTCCAGGGGCAAGTAGAAAAGAGGCTTAAAATGAACCCTCCCTCCTTCCTTCCCTCCCTCCCTTTCTCTCTCCCTCTCTTTCTTCCTCTCTCCTTCCTTCTTTCTTCTTTCTCTCCCTTCCTCCCTCCCCTCTCCTTTCTTTCTTTCCTTCCTTCCTTCCTCAGGATCTGGAGCTCACAGCCCTAGGTGGGAGAACTGTACATAATCATGTGAGAGGCAGTTTGATTCAATGGAGAGGGAACTAGAGCCGGGAGTCCTATATTGCAATCTTAGCTCCATCACTTACCATACCTTGGATAAGTTGCTTAACCTCTCTGAGGCTGTTTGCTCGGTAAAATGGGGATAATGATACTTAACATTACTTTGTCTTTAGGGGTTGCTGTGAAAAAACAAAAAACAAACAAACAAACAAAAACAAAAACGATTTATAGGTAAACCGTAAAGCCCTAAGAATTGTTAGGATGAAGATGGGAACAGCAAAGAAACAAAGCAGACTTTAGCTCCGGGGTGCGGGGCACCGGGGCTAAAGATGAGCGCAGCAGAGGACGGGCAGATGTAGGGGAGTGTCCTTGGAGAAGTTAGCTGCTTAGGGTCTGGAGCTCAGCAGCCCGAGCAGTTCCCGCAGCCTCTTTCGCCTCGATGACCTTCTGGGCTGCAGTCGCGGCCGGGACCCGCCGAGGCCAGTGTGGGGGCGGGGGCAGGGGCGGCAGCAGGGGAGGAGCAGGCCGCTCGGGCGACCTAGGAGGAGGGGGTGGTCTGACGGCGGGGGCCGGACTCCGGTCTGGCGGGCGGGGACTGAGCCCCCTCGGGAGCCCTGGGCGGCGCGCGCCGAGCCCTCCCTCCCGCCCCCAGCCTGGCGGGGCCGAGTTTGGGGGCTGGCGGTAGCGGCGGCGGGAGGGAGCCCGGGAGTCAGCAAGGCTGCCCGCCCGCCCGCCCGCCCGCGCTGCTGGCGAGATGCGGTCCGGTCCCGCGCTGCTCTGGCTGCTTCTCTTGAGGTGGCCCCTAGGGCGCCAGGGCTCCGGGACCCCAACCTGGACTCGGATTCCCCCTTCCCCTTCTCGTTCCCTGCTCCTGGCATGAATAGAAGAGCGGGGGGCGCCATGGAGGCGGAGGGTGAGTTGGGAGAGGGGAGGGGAGAGGAGGGGGCGGGGAGGGGGGGGCAGGGAGGGAAGGAAGCTGAGTTGTGGACCCGCCCCTGGAGCAGAGGGGGATAGGGAAGGGGGGCGGTGTGTGCTGCTGCGGGATAATAGATTTAGAGCTGGAATGGCCCTCCGGGATCATCTAGGACAACCTCTTTATTTTACAAAAATGGAAACTGAGGTCCACGGGCTCCTCTTCCCACTTTGCCCGGTTGGATCGAGTGCCTTTTGCTAGAGAGCAGCAATCCTATTCATCGGTTTGTTAACCAAGGGCCCACCAGAGGTCATCCAGACTGTGCCCGGGTCTCGGTCTCTGTCTCGGTTTCTACGCAGGGAAAGTGGGTTGTGGGTACGAGCTATTCCTCCTCATCCTGTCGGAGTCCCCCACCCCCGATCCCCCCACCTTGGAAATGAGGCTCCTTGTGAGTAGAAGCGTTAATGCCGAAGCAGTCTTGAGATTTTTACAGTGTTACTCTTCGTAACTGGAGTAGTTGGGAACCCAAACAGGCCCCTGAGTTGAGCCCCGACTAAAACAGTTTTGAAACAATCTTGGAGGCTGGTTTTTGCAGGAGAATTGAATGGGAATACCTTGTAAAAAAGCAACTTTTCACATAGAATGGAAGAGGAGAAAACTTTCCCCGACTAAGGAAAACACTAACATTCTCCCCTGTTCTACCTCCAATCCCCATCTCCACCCCTCCCCCACCTGGCAGGGGTGAATTCTGTGATTGGAGTCTGAAGTTCTTATTCAGGGGTGCTTTTTCTCCCATCAGGAGCCCTTGCAGAGGAACTGTAGGTGTGGGTGTCTCACAGTCTGGCAAATTCTTATTCCTCAGAGCCTCCTTCAATTATACTGTCCCCCCAAGGGGAGCCAGAGAGCTCCATTCAACCTCTTTCCTAATCTAATGGAAGATGTCATTAAAGAAAACAGTCGAGTATCCGGAGGCAGCAACGTGTATTGGAAAATGTTGAATTTGGACTTTAGAGACCTGACCTTAAATCCTGTAACTCTTATTTCCTTTCTCCCCTCGGTTGTTCCCATCTTTAGGCCTCACTTTCCCCCAGGTGTACAATAAAGAGAAAGGGACTGGATGATCTCTAATTTGCCTTCCAGCTCTAAATGCTTGGGGAATTTGGCTGCTCTGCCTATGCCACACTGTATGTGGAACTGGATCCAGAGAGTTTTTTTCCCCCAAGGGCAGCTTCCAACTCAACCGAATACTGTACTGAATATTACAAGTCAACCCTGAGGCATGGGAGGACACTGAAACTTTCTTCTACCTTTGTTAGCTAGGTTCAAACCAAACCAGCAAGCAGTTATTAAGCGTCTGCTACTTAGACTAGGCTTTGAACTAGACAGTGAGGATATAAAGGCAAAAAATGAAATTCCCTGCTCTCAAGTGCCTTATATGTTGGGGAGTAGGGAGGGGGGAACAAAACATATATACAAATAAGTAAATACTAAGGTTATGCAAGTACTAGATTTTCTTAAAGCAGAACTGTGACTGGTTGTATTTTAGAAGAAGGATTTGTGGGCCCTTGTATCAATTGGTTGATCAATAAACATTTGTTAAGCTGCTACTATGTTTCTGGCACGGTACTAAGTGGAACTAATTGCTGAGTGTACTAAGTACAAAAAGAGGCAAAAGGTGGTCTCTGCCCTCAAGGAGCTTACAACTTAACGGATTGTATTCCCAGAACTTAGCACAGTGCCTGACACATAATTAAGATTTACCAAATACTTGTCGGTTAACTGATATAGTGTTTTGAGGTTTGCAAATATTCAATTATTTTCATATAGCCCCACCATTTGAGCTGAAACTACAGCAGAGCTATCAAACTCAGGCTGCAAAACTCCTTAGTGAAGCAAGGAACTAGATTGTAATTAGGAAATGTTTAACAAAAATAAATAAAAATATAATACAACATAGATAATGTCAATTTGTGGTTTTCTAAGTCAGTATGGAGCCATCAAGAAATCCTTTTCTATTTGTGTTCCATATCCCTGAGCTATAGCACTGGCATTGAGTATGAGTTCATCTTCACTGTGGTACCAGAACATTGGTTATCTATTAACCCAGTGCCTGGACAAAACTACCTGCCACCTCCACTCTTCTCTTGTCCCTCCTCATCTCTCCTGTGTTTTGAGCGACAAACCAGGGAAGTTGACACTGCCACCTTGAAATGAATTCATGCTTGACCATCATAGGACCCAAGAGGATTGAAGTCCTTAATCACTTGGTTCTTTCCCAGTGCTGTTTGCTGATGAACAGACTTTCATCTCCTGCTTTACCTGTTCCCATGATTTAGTGGCAGCATCTGCTGAGATGAAAATCCTTTCCATTTCCTACCCCTCCCCAGACTCTCATCTGGACCCATCTCAGCCCTCTGGCTCCACAGTTGATATCTTCCTCCACTCTTCCTCTCCATTTTGCCCTCTAGAAAGCCTACACTATTTAACATAACACCAAAAACAAATTTTAACAAACTTTCCTTTATTTTGGGTGACTTTACGTTTTACTCTCTATTTTCTTATATTAATAGAAACTTTGTTCTCTCCAGAAAACAATGCATTCCTGATCATTCTTCCCAACACTGGATACCCGTCTTCTCTCATTTCCCCTGACATTTTGAGCCTTTGATCCCCACTGTCCCTTTCAGACAGTCTCTTTCCTACCATCATGGAACACTCTCCTTCTTTGAGGTTTTCTCTGTCTGTCCATGTTCCCCAGTCCAGATCCTCATGGCAGTGATTTGCTGACCTATATCTTCTCTCTCTTTTCTCAAGGAGTTTAGTACCTGGCTCACAGTCATCCCATCCACTCTAACCTCTGCCCTCAAACTCAAGGATGTTAATACATTGTTGTGCCTCAGACAGCCGGATCTACTAGCTTCTTTAGCTCCCATGATGTGGACCTTCAGATCACCTTCAGCAACAACAGAGATAGCCATATTCTTGATATCACCATCTGCTGTTAACTGCCACTTTCATTATCCACAATTCTGAAATTCCTTTCTGTAATAATAATTTACTATCTTTCCATCTTTCACTTTATCTCTGTTCCTAAACCTCTTTTTCATCATCACCAAGGCATCTAAGCCCTTCCTTATTCCTCCAGTTTAGTCTCACTTTTCTCCCTTCTTGATCCTATCCATCGTTGACCAATTTAACTATATGCTTTAACTATAACTATATACTTCTAGCTTTAGTCTCTTGTCCTCTTTTCCTATATCTAGTCATGCCTTGGTAAACTATATTTTGGGGTTACCCCATCACCTACCTTCTCTGCCCCTATTCCGTTGCTGGAGAAAGTCACACAATTGTATCAGGTGGTTGTGCTACAACCTTATCTAATCTCACTGGGTCCTAGCTGGTATGTGGTAATCCTTCCCCGTTTGACTTTATCACACTCTTACCAGGTCAGGCCAAGGCCCTAAGGACCACCTAAAAATAGTGTCAGGATGTGACTCTGTAGTAGTGTTGGGATGTAAAAGCCAAATTAGCCACATTACTTATTTGCCTGCCTCACAGAGTTGCTGTGAGAGTCAAATGAGATGACAAGGCTTTGGGATGTGGTGGAAAGAATTAGTGTCTTGGAGCTGTGGGACCTGAGTTCAGGTCTTTGCTCCACCCCTTGTCAGGTGAATGATTGTGAGCATCTGATTTAACCCTCTCTGTAAAATGAGAATAGTATTAACTATACTACTTTCTTCACAGAGTTGTTGTGAGGAAAGTCCTTTGTGGATCTTTTTTTTTTTGCTAGGCAATGGGGTTAAGTGACTTGCCCAGGGTCACCCAGCTAGTGAGTGTCAAGTGTCTGAGGCCAGGTTTGAACTCAGATCTTCCTGAATCCAGGGCCAGTGCTCTATCCACTGTACCATCTAGCTGCCCCCCCCCTTTGTGAATCTTAAGTCACTATAGAAGTGAGTTACTACTGATAATGAATATTTGTGGAAGAAGTTGTTGGGGCTGGCTCTTACTCAACAAACATTTACTAAGCACTATGCATACAAAGAAACATAAAAAACCAAAGTCTCTTCCATCCAGGAGCTCACATTCTAATGGGGAAGGTAACATCCAACCGGGTAGTAAACCAGAGGTAATCTCAGGGAAAGCAGAGGGAGGAAGTGGTGGGGAAGGGAGGCCTTTTGCAGAAAGTAGGATTGAAGCTGAGTTTTGAGGGTAGCCAGGTGCCAGAGGTGAGGAGGCAGAGTATTGGCAATTGGGGACATCCAGGAAGGACTTCATGGAGTACTCTCTGAAAAGTCATGGAGTTGGAAGATGAGGTGTGTAAGGACACAGTATCTCTGGCCTACATGAAGGGGATTAAGACAGGAAAAGTAGGAAGGAGCCAGGTTGTGAAGGGTTTTAAAAGCAAACCATGATTTTGTAGTTGATCCCAGAGGTAATAGAGACTCACTGGAGTTTATTGAATAGAGGGGTAACAGGGTCAGAGGATGCATGGGACATAGGCTCTTGGGATACCAGTCTAGCTCTGAACCACTGGGGGAAGTGACACTGTGTTCATTGTTGTGTGGTTTGTACTTCATCATGCCGTGACTTGCAAATGAATTGGATTTAAGTGAGGGAGAGCTGTGCAAAATCACCAGCCTCACTTTCTCCTCTGGAGCCATTTGGATCCAGTGGCCAGACATAGATCAGAATGACTGGAGATGGCCTAACCCTGTGTTCCTATTGGTACTGCTGAATGGCCTCCTAAAATAGTTTTGCTTATTCTACAAATCTTTCTTTTTGACAAATGAAAAAAAAATTTCTGTTCTTCCAGATGGGTAGAGGGGGTGGCAGCCTTGTATTTCTTTCTTCTTCCTCTTTATATGGAGGACATGAGCTCCTAGCAGAAAGGAGTTGTTCCTTTGTTTTCGAAGAGAACCAATGATATCACTGGTGATATCTTGACTTGCTTGTGGATTGGATTTAAGTGAGGCAGAACTGCACAAAGTCATCAGCCTCACCTTCTCTTTCCTGAATCATCAAAGTCCAATGGCAGGACAAAAGTCAAGAAAATTGGCGATGGCCCAGGATTCGTTGGATATCCTTGGCGTCTTTGGTGCCTGACCAAGTCCTAAGTGCTCCACAGCATTGTTGAATGGTGCATTGTTGTCTCAGTCTGAGCCCTACTTGGGGAGTAGTTCCATCATCATTGATCTGGGTGGTCTCAGGTACTGTAAATGTGATCATTGCCCAGCCATCTCCAGGATGAATACAGCATGAGAGGCTAAGGAGCTGGATGAACTTGGATGAATTTAGTTGAACAGAGATAAAAAAAAAAAAAAAACCAGTCAGACAGGTAGGAGAAATATCACACAGAAAATGCAGACTTTGGAGGGGTTCTGGCAGTGAGAAGAGATATATATGATGATAATTTGATGGGACACACAGCCAAATGAGGGTTTTTTAAGGATAGGAGAGGCTTGCCCTAAGGATTTTGTTCATGCTTCCATCCTCACCTTTCTATATCTTAGCCCCTGCTCAAGGGACATGTCCTCCATGAAGCCTTCCCTGATCCTGATAGGATCATAGGATTTTGAGCTAGAAAGGACTTTAGTGATCATTTCGTTGAAACTCTTCATTTCATAGATGAGAGAATTGAGGCCCAGAGTAATTTGCCTAAGACATCCCTGAGTTGGGATTTGAATCTCTGTCCTCTGACTTCAAATCTCTTTCTGTTATGCCATACTCTTTCCCAATTGGTTGATCTTCTCCATCTTCTGAATTCCCCTTGGTATTTTGTTTTTTCTGCTTAAGTATCACTTAGTGGATTCTACATTTCACTTCTTTGTATAATTGTTTCCCCCCTCTCCAAAATAACAATAGCAACGATGATGATGGTGATGATGATGATGACGATGATGATGATGAAGACCATCACCACTCCCACCACCCACCTATAAGCTACTCCAGGCTAGGGGCTGTTTCTTGGTTCTGTTTATCGCTCTCTCCCAGCAGGAGGCAGTAGAGGGTCCTGCTCATAGGAGCTGTTTGATGAACTAAGGTAGATAGGCCCCCATCTAACACTTACAGTCTTAGAGAGTTGCTTGAGAGGTTTGGTGATTTGTCCAAGGTCATGTATCCAGTATGTGTTAGAGGACTTGAATTCAAATCCCATCTTTGACACTACTTTTGTGACCTTGGACAAGTCCTAACTTCTTTTACCTTAGTCTCCTCATATATAAAATGAGATTTTATTAGATGACCTATGAGATCCCTACCAGCTTTATGCCTGTGAGCCCCTGCCCACCCTTCTCTCTCTCTCTCTCTAATGAAATATTTATTATATATACCTATATCTATATAGAATCCAAAAAGTCTTAGTGCAATTTTAAACTTTAATAAGCTTACAGATCAAATTAAACTATTAATTAAGCTATTAAAGCTTAAAACTGCAATAAGAATTTTGAGACTCTGTGTGTGTGTGTGTGTGCATGCACATGCATGTGCGCACGCACACCTGGGTATATAATCACACAAAAGAATACTCCCAGGTAAATGCTGTATGCTAATATTTCTGTGGCATGGGCATCAGTGCTAGGCAATTGTCTTATCTCTGGCAAAGTATTTCTTAAAGAAGAAACTGTTTTCATTCTTCAGTATTCGTGTTTGCTGGTTACATTTGTAATTGATCACTCTGAAAATAAAGAAAGACTGACCTCCCACCTTAGGTTTTTGCTGGGCCACTATGGGGAGGCAGAACTTACTCAGGTCTGAATAAGTTATTCTTTGAGGGTCGTATTCCCAAAGAAAACTGGGGCTTTGTTGCAGAGGTGTATGGTTTGGATTGGATCATTATTGAAAAGCAAATATTTAAACTTCATATTTCTGAAGAGAGCAAACCATCAGGCAGTATTGTAAATATTCTGGAGTCCTTGTCTGAAGGGGTCAGAGAATTTCAATTTAAATAGAGATCCAGTTGCTTCATGCCTGTATCAGAATAAACCTTTGTTAGTGTGTAGGGATATCTAAATACTAGCTGTGATAAGAAAACACTTGATGATAGAGAATGGAGTTCTTTTCATAGTAAAAGTGTTATATTTAGCATCCTAGGATTTTAGTGGTAAAGGGATCTTTGAGGTTGTCTAGTCCAACTGTTTCATTTTATGAGGCAAAAACTTGTATGTGCCCGAAGGGGAAGTGACTTGTCCAAAATCACACAGAAAGAAGGCAGTTAGTTGTAGATGTAGGACTAGACCCTTGGTCTCCTGATCTCAGAGCAGTGTTTTGTTTGGTACTCAATAATACACTATTTCTCAGACCCTGGGCAAGTCACTTAACCCCAATTGCCCCCCCCTCCAAAAAAAAGGAAATGAAAGTGTCAGTAGCATTATAGGAAGGGATTCTTCTAAATATAGTATTTTCAATTTTACTTAAATATAAACAGTTTTAGTTAAAGACATCATGGTGGATATCAAGTGGATAGAGAGGTGGCTTGAGTGGGAGAGTCAGGAAGACCTGGGTTCAGCCTTAGCTCTTTCTGTCTGTGTGACTCAGGGCAAGTCATGAAGCCTTTCATATCCTAGGCAAGTCTCTTAAGACCACAGGTTAAAAGAACAGTAGCTATTTGTTCCTATATCAATGAACTCATAGATCTGACTCCCCTTTCCTTCCCACCCCCCTGCAAAAAAAGTGAAGAACTCTAGGCAGTGTTTTGTATTTACTTATTCTTTAAACTTTTGAAAGATATTCCCAAAAAGGGAAACACATACCTGAGTTGTCTGACACTGAAGATACCATGTTGCTTTGTGTCTCTAAGGAAAAAAGTAGAAGCTTTCACATATTTCAAGGTCTATTGCTCAGAAAAAGTAATTAGAATGTTCTGTATTACTTTGAACGAAGGACAGAATTAGGATCAAGAGTGGGGAGTCCCGGGTGAGTGCTTTTACTGACATGCTGTTTCATTGTTACCACCTCCTGGGTGATTTTTCTCTTTCCTCTTTTGGGGCTGCCTCTGTGAAAGGGAACTTCTTTTTGCTTCTTGCCATGATCCTGAATCCCTTTGCAAACTCTATCAGTATAACAGAACAAGATACATTTAAGGCAAGACTGTAGCAATGTTGTCTTCAATATGCTATGACATGTTTTACAATGTATCACAAAACGCTGGGTTTAGAATAGAGCCTTATCGGGAAATATCAGTATTAAGCTAAAGCTTTTTCATTATTAAACAAAAACTCAAACATCTTCTCTGTATGGGAACCATTTCCCCTAGACTTCTTTGAGAACTTAGTGTAAAATACTATTACCTAGAACAATGATTCCTTTCTATGGTATTCCAGATTGCATCCAATTATATTCTAGAGTGCTTTAAAATTTTTTTTAGATTGAAATTATTTTAAATTCACTTAAGACTGCCATAGAGCACTTTTAGGGAGAATGGTAGAGGTTATCCTACAATGAAACTAATAAATACAGAGTATCCAAACATCTGAAATTTTGGGAAATCATTAGCCTGAAGCCTATAAATATTGTTTTCCTATTTGTTGAGTATCTACATCTTCTTATAAATCTTAATGGTTATTACAGTTTAGGGTGGGAAGGGACCTTAAAGATCATCCAATCCAATTGCCTCATTTTATAGAAGAGGCGTCTGAGACATAGAGAGGAGGAATGATTTGCCCAAGGCCACACAGCAAGTTAATGGCAGAGCTGGGACTAGAATCTAGGTATCACGACTCATAAGTGTTCTTTTCAGTTATTACCATAGTAATAATATGTTGATGGATCTGTGATCTCATTGATGTAGTGAGCTTGTTTTCTCCAATTATACTGGTAACAACTTGTCTATGCCTATCCAACTTGTGATAACCCTTGTCAATGTCTTCCCATAAATCCTTTGATGATTCCTAAGAATTTTCTAAGTGGATTATCATGTCATCAGCAAATAGGGTTAATTTTGTTTCCTCTTTGCCTATGCCTTTAATTGCTTTCTCTTATCTTACTGTTGTTGTTAGCATTTTTAGAAATAAAATAATATATAGGGCAAAGGGCCATTTTTGCTTTATTCCTGTATTAACTGTGGAAATTTCCAGTGTGTATGCATATGATGTTTGCTTTTGGTTTTACATAGATATCTTTTATCATTAAAAAGATTCTTCTATGACTGTTCTTTGCAGACAAGTTTTTTTTTCAAAGCCTAGATGAGAAATGTACTTTGTTAAAGGCTCCCCCCGCCACATGAATGGAGATAATCATGTAGTTTTGAATGTTTTTGTTTTTAAATAGGATTAATTATGTTGCTTTCTTTATGTTGAACCATCTGTGCATCCCTAGTATAAATCCAACTTGGTTATAATTAAAAAATTTTTTTGTAAAATTACTGTAGTGTTTTTGTCAGAATTTTATTTAAAAATTTTGAATTGATCAATATTCATTAATGATATCAGTCTATAGTTTCTCTCTCTCAGTGTGTGTGTGTGTGTGTGTGTGTGTGTGTGTGTGTCTGTGTCTCTGTTTTATCCTTCCTTGGTTTAGGTATTAGGACTATATTTGTTTCTTAAAAGGAGTTTTGTTTTTTTTTAAAGAATAATTTGTGTTTTGTAGGTGTTAGTTGTTCTTTTAAATTTTTGATAGAATTCTCCTATAAATCCATCAAAACCAGGAAGATTTTTTTGGTAGTTCTGTTTGGTTTTTTTTGAGATTGGATTAAGATTTTAAGATGAAGTAATCTTAAAATTATTTAAAATTTCTCTCAAGTGTGCTGTTTGTGTGTGTATTTTTTATAGTTGACAGTAATCCTCCATTTGTCTTTTGTTCTTGGTTTTGTTTTTTATGTAGCTGTTCATAGTAGTTTTGATAATTCTTTTTATTTCTTCTGGTTTTGTTGTGATTTTACCTTATTTTTTGTTTTGGTGATTTCATTTTCTGCCCTCATCTTTTTAATCAGTTGAATTAAAGGCTTATCAATCTGGTTAGCCTTTTCAAAGATCCACAAATCCTTAAAAATATTTTTAGAATGGGATTTAGCTTTTATTTTAAATTTTATTGATAAATTTTGTTTTATATCACCTTTATTACCAAACACATCCCTTTCTTTACCCTACCCAGTGAACCATCCCTTGTAATGCAGAATAAAAAAGAAAGAAAAAAATGGTTCAGCAAAACTGATACAACAACTAAATCTGATTGTATATGTAATGTTCTACACCCATAGCCTTTACTTCTGCAAAAAATGTATTTTTTTTTAAAACTTTCTTTGGGGTTAAGCTTGGTTATTATAATTACATGAACTTTTTTGTGATTTATTCTTGTTTTTCTTCTTTCCATTTACATTGTTGTAGTCATTGTGTATACTGTTTTCCTGGTTCCCTTCCTTTACTCTGTATCAGTTCATCTAAGTCTTTTGGTGCTTCTCTAGATTCTTCATTTTCATCATTTTTTAAAATGATGCAGTAATATTTCATTACATTCATTCATCATTGTTTAGGTATTTTTAAATCCATGGATATCTACTTTATTTCTAGTTATTTGCTACTACAAAAAGTATTGCTTATAAATATTTTAAAGTACAGTATATGAGGGCCTTTCTTCCATCACTGATCTCTTGGGGTATACACCTAGCAGTGGTATTATTGGGTCAAAGGAAATGGATGTTTTAGTATCTTTTTAGCTTAATTTCAAATTGCTTTCTAGAATAGTTAGAACAATTCACAGCCTAGCCCACAGTGTATAAGTGTGCCTGTCTTAAAAAGAATGATTTTTTGTTGCCCCTTTTTTTCATTTATAAATTTTTAAATAAGTACTATTGATATTTTTTGGTTTTATATTACTTGCTTCTTCCCTCCTCAAACCATTAAGGATGCCCTTGATAGATCTATCTATCTATCTATCTATCTATCTATCTATCTATCTATCTATC